>NC_136072.1:812012606-812015106 GCF_964261635.1 Lissotriton helveticus | reverse complement strand
AACTCACCCCCATAGATAATTCCCCCCCTGGCTTGTGTTTTATAGATATGGATGGCAGGTGTCAATGGACGTAAAGATGATTTTTTTGCAATTCTTGTAATGGCACTTGCCCGCTGGACCAGTTTAGTTGTTGCTTTAATTTTGTGTGGCAACCAGGTCATATCCTGGTTGAGTGTTATACCAAGATATTCTATTGATTGAACTCTCTCTAAAGTTGTAGATCCCAGACGAGGGTTTGGGCAACTTTTAGGTTTGGGGCTGAGGATCATGAATTTGGTCTTAGTTGGGTTTATTTCTAGACCTCTCTCGTTGCAAAACCCCAAGAACCCGTTCAGGACCCTTTGAAGCCCCATTGATGTTTTTGACAGCAGCAGGGTGTCGTCTGCAAACATAATTGCTGGCACCCTGCTGCCATTCAATTTTGGAGCATCGATGTTACTGATCCTGTTCAGGTACTCTATCACCCCGTTCACAAATAAGCAAAACAGGGTCGGGGCCAGTACACAGCCCTGCCTCACCCCTCTGAGAACTGGGAATCTATCAGTCAGCTTACCTCCCTTTCCATATCTGACTCGGGCATAGTTGTTTGAATGCAGCCTGACTAGGATGTGAAGGATATCTTTCGGGACGCCCAAGTCAGACAGCACCTCCCATAGTCTAGCCCTAGGGACTAAATCGAAAGCGGCGCGGAGGTCCACAAATACCGCGTACAGTGTCCCCGCTTCTAAGTACACTGTCTTCCAATATATGACGCTCAATCTAAGTATTTGGTCAACTGTTGAGACTCCCTTTCTAAATCCCGCCTGCAAGGGGCTTAAAATATGAGTCTCCTCCATCCAGCTCAGTAACCTATTAAGAATTAGTCTTCCAAACAACTTTTGGGACACATCAATGAGGCTGATTGGGCGATAGTTGGCTGGGTGCAGGGGCGGCCCTTTTTTGTATATCGGGACCACCTCCGCACCCAGCCAAGTATCTGGTATGTTCATTCCCCCCAGCACTGCATTGAATAAAATCATGAGATAGGGTGCCCAGATTCCCGGTTCATGTCTGAAAAGGTCACCCGGCAACCCGTCCAGGCCCGGTTCCTTCCCGGAGGATAGCCCAGCAATCGCCATCCTAATATCTTTAATAGTAAAGGGTTCAGCAGTCTGCCCTGGCTGGATAGACGGCAGTACTGCTTCTACCCCCCCATTCTCTAGGGAGTATAGCTGCTCAAAGTGTTTTGCCAAGTATTTGCAGCAATATTGGGTTCAATAGCCGTGGGGAGATCCCCACTTCCATGATTAACTATTCTCCAGAATCTACGGGAGTCCCTTGCAGCTAAGGACTCTGATAGATTCTCCCAATGCTGTATATCCCACTCTATTTTGGCATTTGCTATCAGTAATTTGTAAGCCTTCCTCCTTACCGAAATCTCTTCCCTCGTGCCACCTACTTTTATAATAGATAAGAGGTCATGTTTTGCGGCTCGACAGGCCGTGTTGAACCAAGTGCCATTATTCTGTCTCTGAATTTTAGGTGATCTAGTGTTAAAAAGATGTACTTGAAGGTTCCTAATTAAGCGATCATGTACCTGTACAAGATCCTTAGTAGTTTCCCCAGTGGAATCCAGATTCCATAAATGGAAGGCCTCCTCAAGGGTTGGGATTATTCCGGCATATAGGGAGGCTACTTTATCTTCACTACATACAAGTTTTCCCCATTTAATCCTCCTCCTATTGTTTTCCAAGAGGTGTCCCGATCTTGGCTCGTGCCTACATAACACACTTTCCTCCAAACAAGGGATGGCAAAATCTAGCATTAGTGCGTTATGGTCACTATCCTGTCTTGGGATAATATATATATACATACACATATACACATATATACATATATACATATATACATACATATACATATATATACATACATACATATATATATACATATATATACATACATACATACATATATATACATATATACATATATATACATACACATATATATACATATATATACATATATATACATATATATACACATATATACACATATATATACACATATATACATACACATATATATACATACACATATATATACATACATACACATATATATACATATACATATATATACATATATATACATACACATATACATACACATATATATACATACACATATATATACATACACATATATACATACACATATATATACATACACATATATATACATACACATATATATACATATATATACATATATATACATATATATACATACACATATACATACACATATATATACATATATATATACATACACATATATATACATATATATATACATACATACACATATATATACATACACATATATACATACACATATATACATACACATATATATACATATATATACATACACATATATACATACACATATATATACATATATATACATACACACACATATATATACATATATATACATATATATACATACACAT